>NC_136429.1:399058094-399078094 GCF_052849685.1 Lactuca virosa
AATCTCCTTTCGCTTGGCTTGTGAACCAGAACCTGAAGCTACATTATCCTTCAGTTCGGTTGTAACCTTGACCATCGGTTGAGCAGAATCAGTTTTAGTTTTAACCTTCGGTTGATGAGCACCCTCTCCCCCTTGTTTTGGAGCAATAAATCTCTCCGAAAAACCCTTCATCTCGTGTAACAATGCAAGGGCAGGAAGAAGTTTGGTAGTGAGATGATTCCGAATGGTCAAAGTGAGGATAGGATCATGAGCACCAAGAATGTTGGTGAGCGTATCCTTCACATCCCCTGCACAGCTGCGAAAAACAGCTCTCTCTGTCTTCAACAAACCAATTTCTTTTTCAGCTTGAGCTAGCTGAACCTTCTGAACTTCAATCGTGGATGCTTGTCGAGCAAGTTCTTCCTTCAAAGCACTTTCTTTCGCCAAATCAACGTGAAGAGATTCAAGGCGAGAATTCACCGAACTGATAAGAGAAGTGTTGTCGGCTTGGATAGAGGAACGCACAGCCTCAAACTTAGTTTGTTCTTCTTGAAGAGACTTGGAGAAAGAATCCACATAAGCATTCACCTTTGATGCATTCGTATCAGCATGCCCTTTAAGTGACTCAAGAAAGATCTGAGTACTATGAACAATTTCATTAATATCAGTGGTGGCCTTTTGGCAAGAGGAGGTAGACTCATTAACAGCTTTGGTGGATTTTTCAATGGACCCAGTGTATTGTTCAAGAGCAGTATCCAAAAAGGCTTTAAGAACAACACCACTATAGGACTTGCTGTCTTCAAGCAATTTATCCAATTTCTCATGAATGCTCTGCAAGTGTTGGCTGGTGATAGGAGCATCATCATCCTCATCAGTAGGAAGCCGATAGGGACTGAAGTATGTAGAGTCATACTCATCATTAGCACCACCGAGAGTGGCACCAGAATCGGTTGAATGGGAGGGTGAAAGAGGGTTAGTGATGACTGGAGGTTCGGTTTCAGTAGTTACCCCCGTATCAGATACGTTGACTCCTACTGTCGGTTCAGGAATAGTAGTGGTGGTGGATTGGGAAATTATAGGAGGTGGTAAGGGAGTGGTGGAAATAGGAATGGAAGAAACTGGTGGTGGTGGTGGTGGAAAAGAAGTTGTTGTTTGTGATGTGGTAGGTAGGGTTGGAACTGTCTGTTTCGGTGATGATGGTGGGGTTGGAAGTTTGTTATGAGGAGATTCGGTTGGAGTAGGAGATCGGGGAGGAGTGTTACCTCTCGGTGAGTCATGACGAATTTCCTCTTCTTCATCTTCCTCGTCATTTTCTGAGCTGGGAGGAGTGGGACTCTTGGACCTTTTTGCCATCCTTTTAATCTTCTTTGGTTTAAAAGAATCCCCTAGAGCAGACTTTCGCTTCTTGGACTTGGAAGTCTTGGACTTATCCTCCTCTGTTGGCTCTTTCTTTGTAGACGTTCGTTTACCTCGGTTACTAGGCTTGTCCACAGCAGCTAGTGCAGCCTGCTGTTCAGGAGATAGGACTCTCGGTTCCTTGGGAGGAAGTTTTTGATAATCAGCCATGAGTTTACTTTCAGCTGTAACACATCTATACATTGTCTCAGGGATAGAGCCAATGTGAGGGAACTTCTTAGGATCAGAAATTATGATTTTCTTCATGTGAAACGTAACAATAGACGCAACTAGAGCATCCTTCATCACCGGAATTTCCAAAGAATTTATCGCCCTTCTGGTAATGAGAGTCCATAATCGTGCACATGAGATTTCAGAATGCCTCGTTGTAGTGTTGAGGCTTTGCACCACTTGAGACCAGATGATCGTCCCATAATCAAGATTGAGACCATTGTAAAGGCCGTAGAGAAGGGTTAGGAAACCCTTGCTGGTGCCATCAGATCCAGCACTTCTCTCTGCCAAACTCTTGATGAGAAGAGTAAGCAGTCCATTCCATGGGGACGGTAGGCAGGACTTCTTAACCTTCGTTATTGTTGTAAGCACGTCAGTGTATCCTATTTCGTATAGCATCGAGAAAAGTTGAGTAGTGGTGATGAAATCGGGTGAAATCACAGATGAATCCACAGCGAGGTGCAATAAGGAACAAAATCTCCCTTTTGAAATAGAAGCCTTTTTAGAATGGATTAGAAAGTAGATTCTTTCCTTGTTCTTGTCATATGAGGAAGTAGAGTAAACTTGTGATAGAAGGGACATCGGAACGGCTTCCACTTGTGTTAGGGCTAGAACCAGTGGAGAATACTTCAAACACTCAACCACCTGCAGCATATACGAATCGTACAGAAACGGATTGAGTTCAATAATCATGTTATGATTTGGCTTGATCGAAAGCAATGTGGACGAAGCAGTCTGATCGTGAACCGATGAAGAAGTCGCCATTGTTGATCGAAGAAAGAAGATGAACAGTTTCAACTTGCCTTGTAATTTTGAGAGAATTGGTTGCTGGTAAAAGACAAATAAAAGTAGAAACCCTTTATATACCGTTGCTAGGAGAGAGAAAAATCATCATGATAATGACGTGATCACTAAAACGTCGCCTGAAAAAGCGCGATGTGACAGGTTGGTTACTCCCAGGTATACGTCAGCACACGTGTGTATAGAGACCGTTGAAATTCACGCGCCCAAATTCTTATCCTCAATCGACGTTTGAAATTCAGTTGCGCTCCAAGAAATAGGATTACCCCTGTTTTGCCAAAAGATAAACAAAAATCGAACTAACAACAACCAGAATGTTGGAAAATTAAAATTTTCGTGCAATAGAGTGACAAAAGATAAAGAAATAAAGCAAATGTGTATTGAATGTGAGTGATGTCTTATTATAAGACATAAAGCAGGTGATTCCAGGCAAGAATCGCTTCCTTCAAAGTCAAGATATACTTGAAGTGGTTGTGTGGTTTCCCGAAAAATACGATCAAGTGTTTGTAGAGAAACATTGAAAGGTTTTTTTTAAGTCATAGGCTTAAGGTGGCTTATCTTCAACCGAACATCGATTCTTAACATAAGACCGAACATTGGAAGAAGTACTTGTGAGACCGATGTGGTCTGTTGAACAAGTAGGTAGGATATATTTTATAATGACTAAAGAAGTTATAGAAATCTCAAAAACAAAAATAAACTGGATCTCTATGGGAAGAAAAGCCTTGGTGATAGACAAATGCATAAAAGATCACTAAAAAATTGAGAGTTCATTAGGTAACCAGTAAGATCTTGAATATTACAATTCACCGTCAATTCGTTGTTGGTGTTGGATTGTGGGTTTCACTCAGTACGTGGTAGACGTATCTAAGATCACAAACACAGATTTTGTGCAACCATAAACCTCAGTGGTAAAGACTGAGAGTCTCAAGGGTTACAGTGATGAACCGAAAGTTGATGGAGAAAGAAGGAGGGTGGTTAAGGAACCGAAAGTATCTTCTGCTATAAAGACGTGACTAAGCAGAAAAACTCTTAACTCATATGAGAAGAGTAAGGTAGCTCTAGACTGAGTTGATCTGAATAGCCTGATTGGGAAGAAACGATAGGTAGAGATCGAATCATTAAGGCCTTGCTCTAAGTCGTAGAGGCTTTGGTCAACATGCAGCAGCATGCTTCTAGGGACCCTTTACTAGTTCTAATGGAAATGATTATACCTGTCTTAGCTCCAAATTCTGTTGCACTGATACACTTGTGACCTAATGAAAGGAACAAACAAACAAACAAACACACCACATAAAATTTTTTTTTTGAAGTTTTCAAAAAGAAAATATTTTTGGATTTTTGAAGTTTTCTGAAAAATAATAAAAACAGAAAAAGAAAATATTTTTGGATTTTTGAAGTTTTCTGAAAAATAATAAAAACAGAAAAAAAAATATTTTTGGATTTTTGAAGTTTTAACAAAGTGTACAACCGAAACCTTATCTTAAAAGAATGAAGCGAAATAGACCAAACGTTCGGTTCATTTCGGTTTCTTAAAATTCCAGAGCCGAAATAGACCGAGCGGTCGGTTCATTTCGGTTCTCGAAAACTATAGAGCCGAAATAGACCGAGCGTTCGGTTCATTTCGGTTCCTTAAAATTCCAAAGCCGAAATAGACCGAGCGGTCGGTTCATTTCGGTTCTCGAAAATTATGGAACCGAAATAGACCGAGCGTTTGCTCTATTTAGCTTGTCTAATTTTTAGTAAGAGATTTGAGGATTCGGTACCGACTCTGCTTCCATCATTCCCAGGCCTTGTAAAATTTTATTAAAACTCGCTTCAGGCAAGGCTTTAGTGAATATGCCAGCCAGTTGATCAGAGGACCGAACGAAATGTACTTCCACGTTCCCATCTTCTACATGGTCCTTGATAAAATGATATCTAAGTGCAATATGCTTAGTCTTAGAGTGTTGCGCAGGATTGTGACAAATCCTTATTGCACTTTCTGAGTCACAATAGAGAGGAATCTTCTTCATACTCAGCCCATAATCTCTTAGTTGACTTTGAATCCATATAACTTGAGAAGTACAGGATGCTGCAGCTATATACTCAGCTTCGGCTGTTGAAAGTGATACACAGGTTTGCTTCTTGGACTGCCAACTAACAAGTTTTCCGTCAAGAAATTGGCATCCGCCTGTAGTGCTCTTTCGGTCCAGACCACATCCTCCAAGATCAGCATCAGAAAATGCTTGAATAAAGAATCCAGATCTAGCAGGATACCAGAGACCGAGAGATGAGGTTCGCTTCAGGTAACGGAAAATATTTTTCACTGCCACCATGTGAGGTTCTCTTGGATTAGCTTGAAATCTGGCACACTAACAAACAGAAAACATAATGTCCGGTCTACTAGCTGTTAGATACATTAGGGACCCTATCATTTGTCGATATAGTGTTATGTCAACATCAGGTTTTTCCAGAGAAGGTGTTAACTTAGTTCCAAACGCCATAGGAACCTTCACTTTTGAGTCTCCTGTCATGCCAAATTTTGTTAGCAGGGTCTTTGTGTACGCCTCCTGGTTGATAAAGATACCTTCTGGTCTTTGTCTAATATTCAAACCAAGGAAAAAACTAATCGGACCCATTGCGCTCATTTCAAATTTAGTCTCCATCAACTTCCTGAATTCAGCCGTTAGGCTAGGATTCGTGGAGCCGAAGATGATGTCATCGACATAAATTTGAACTATCATTAGATGTTCGCCTTCTTTCTTTCGGAAGAAGGTTGGGTCAACCGAACCTTGCTTAAATTTCGACATTTTCATAAAGCGAGTTAAAGTTTCATACCAGGCTCTCGGTGCTTGCTTCAAACCATAAACCGCTTTATCCAGCACATAGCAATGATCAGGGAATTTCTCATTCACAAACCCGGGAGGTTGCTCAACATACACTGTTTCTTCTAGTTCTCCATTCAAGAAAGCACATTTGACATCCATTTGGAAAACTTCGAAGTTTTTATGAGAAGCATATGCCAAGAAGATTCTAACTGATTCCAACCTAGCTACTGGAGCGAAGGTTTCCTCATAATCTATGCCTTCCTCTTGGCAATATCCTTTTACCACCAACCGAGCCTTGTTGCGAATGACATTCCCCTCTTTATCTAATTTATTTCTGAAGACCCATTTTAAGCCGACCACTGAAGCATCCTTTGGTGTGGGAATCAGCCTCCAAACTCGGTTGCGTTCAAACTCATGGAGCTCATCTTGCATTGCTTGAACCCAATCAGAATGATCAAGTGCAACATTAACTGTTTTCGGCTCGACCTTGGAGATAAACGAATTAAACATACATAATTCAACTTTAGAGAATAATGCAGTTTGTTTCGCTTTCAACTGTGAACGAGTAAGAACTTTCTCAGATGATTCACCAATAATTTGAGCTTTGGGATGGTCCTTGGTCCATTTGACTAACGGAGGATAATTTGGGTCATATGCTGGATCCTATTCAGCATTTACTTCCTCTTCAAATTCTGATTGATCACCATCGCCTTCGTCAGTTGCATTCTCTTTCTCCCCCTCGACTGGCGAAGTGTAACCTGTGGCAGCATCAGAGTTTGCATCCTCTGTGGGAGTTGGATTCTCCCCCTCGATTGGACTACTATTGGGTGGGTTTGGAGTTGTATGTTCCCCTTCGCCTGGACCTTTATGAGTTGGGGACTGAATTAGATTCTCCCCCTCGAAAGATACTTCGGTTGTCTTGGGTGCAGATGAACTCTCCCCCTTGAACGATGAGCCTCTGTTTGGAGAGTCAGTGGAGGGTTGACCACCTGTCGGTTTAGGAGGTTCAGTTTCTATTTCTTTGGCATCTTCATCTATGATCTTCTTGAGATTATCTATTTTGTTGTCAGCCGCTTTCGCTTCGGAGTGTACTGCTTTCTCTGGTTCATCAAATAGCCGAATGTACTCTTCAAACAAGTTGGATATGGGAACCGAGACTTGTCCTGATGCAGGAAAAATTTCTCCTAAGTCACTTTCGTTCCTTTGAACTTTCTTCATGTAATTATCATCAAAGGTTACATAATATGTTTCTTCAATTCTTTTGAAGTGTTTGTTCAACACTCTGTATGCCTTTGACGTTAGCGAATAACCCAGAAAGATTCCCTCATCGGCTTTGACATCAAACTTGTTTTGGTTCTCTTTAGAATTGAAAATAAAGCACCGTGAACCGAATACGTGGAAAAATTTGACGTTGGGCTTTCTATTGTTCAGAATCTCATATGGAGTGATTGAGAATCTTTTGTTGAGCAAGGATCGGTTCTGAGTGTAGCACACGGTTGCAACTGCATCAGCCCAGAAGTATAACGGAAGAGAAGCGAAACTGAGCATGGTTCTGGCTGCCTCACATAAAGAACGGTTTCGTCTTTCAACAATCCCATTCTGTTGTGGTGTATAAGGGGCCGAAAAATTGTGAGTTATCCCCTTGTCAGCCAGAAAGTCCTCAAAATCTTTATTCTTGAATTCCAGACCGTTGTCACTCCTGACATTCCTCACCGTCTTTCGCAGCTGCACTTCTACTTGCTTGATAAATGTCTTCAACTTGGGAGTTGCATCTGATTTCTGCTTAAGAAAGAAAACCCAGGTGAAGCGAGAAAAATCATCTACAATAACAAGAATGTACTTACTACCACCGATGCTCTCGATAGCCGAAGGTGCACATAAGTCAATGTGCAATAGTTCAAGAGCTTCAACAATCTTTGTATTGATTTGTGTAGGGTGGCTCTTTCTGCTTTGTTTGCCTATCTCACATGCTGCACACAGATGTTCCTTGTCAAACTTGAGAAGAGGGAGGCCTCGAACGTAATCACCAAGCACCAATTTATTAATGTCTTTGAAGTTCAGGTGCGATAGACGTCGATGCCACAACCAGCTTTCATCAGTGTTCGCCTTTGACATCAGACATATTGCTAGTTTTCCTCGTATTGGATTGAGATTTAAAGGATACATTTCTCCCTTGCGTTCAGACTTTAGCAGAACCTTTTTCGATTTCTTTTCTATTATTTCGGAGCCCTCATCATCAAATGATACTTTCAGACCTGTTCCCACAACTAATTCTGACACGCTGATGAGGTTATGCTGCAATCCTTCCACATACGCCACTTTTCGAATCGAGAAATCTCCATTGGTTATCATACCATATCCCTTGATTGTTCCATATGAGTTATTTCCATACTTTACACACCCACCATCTTTTAGGGACCGAAACTCCCTCAGCTCTTCCTTCCTTCATGTCATGTGACGCGAGCAGCCACTGTCTATATACCATTCATCATCGAACTGCTCGTCACTGATTACCTGCAAATTCAAACAGATTTAGGAACCCAAAGTTTCTTGGGTCCTGGTGAGTCTTTCACAAAAAAAGGAAGTACAGAAGAAATATCAACCAAATATATTCTTTTTACTAGAGTGGTTTGATCTTTTCTTTTAATGGTATACACCTTGATTTTAGTTTTATCTTGTTTAATTTTTGGTGCATTAGTTGGTGTGTTGTTAGATGGTTTGGGACTTTTCTTTTGAATCCTAGGGTTAGCTGACTTTTTCTTATTATGGTACTCAGATTTTGATTTGAGCTTTCCCTTTCCTTTGATGTCCTTCATTGAATTTGTTTTGCTATGGGAGTTAGAAGGACCGAAACTAGACTTGGGACCGAAACTTGACTTTCGGTTCTGAGAGCCAATGTGGGGACCGAAACTTGAATTTCGGTTTGGTACGCTAGTTTGGGAACCGAAAGTAGATGTTCGGTTCTGACATTTGGAATAGTAGGAATTTGGGCTGAAATTTTCTTTTCCTTTCAGCTTTTCCTTTCCTTTATCCGTTGATTCTTTCTTAGGAGGTACGTAGTTGGGATTTTGAGATTCCCAATGACGTTTTCGCTCATTCAGATTCTTTGCGTATCTTTGATTTCTTAAGCGTTTCTATTCAGCTAACTCCTTCTGTGATTTGTGGATATTGAAGCTAGCCTTTGGCTTCTCCTTTTTACTTTCGGTTGTATTTGTTGGAACAGTTGGTTCTGTCATCGGTTCTTCAGGGATTTCTTTAGTTCCACTTATGCTTGGTTTGTAGAAACTTGAGGGTTTGTTGATGGGTTCAGCAACATATCTTCCTTTAACCCTCCATGAAGTTTGCTCAGATAAGCCTACAGTTTCGTCTGCGTTGTCAATAGGGGCAGACCAGAAGTAATCGTCACATCCTTCAGCATTGTCTTTGTCGACCAAGATCTTTAATTTTGCCGTTTGTTTAGCAGTGACCCCTGTAACTGCATATACCTGATTCGGCACAGTTTGAACCTTTTGATAGACCATAGCTTTTTCCTTGAGTTTCTGTGGCTTTTCTTTCGACAAGCGAGCGAATTCAACCGAATTTTCAGAAATGAGGGGTTTCTCATTCTCGGTTTCACTCTTCATGAACTCAGAGCAATCAACTTCGTCTTCTACTGAGATTTCACTCATCTCACTTTCCTCATCAAATTCAGATGTATTTTCTAAGTTCATTTTATTTTCTGAAGTTAATTTTGCATTAGACAAGTCAAGTGATTGAATAGTGTCCGACTTAATTTTCAACCTATCATTTTCATCTAAAATATTTTTGAGCATACATTTGTGTTCCTTAGAATCAATGAAGGTTTCTATCTTGTCCAGTCCTATTTTGTAAGACATGGATGTCTCTTCTGATGATACTACTGATTCACATTCTGCTATGACCTCATCCTCCGTAAATTCAAGGAAGGGTAAAATCATCTTATGAATCTTCTTTCCTATCTCACAACTTAAATGCAATATTAAAGTATAAACGCTTAGCAATTAAACAAAAAACATTCCTTTGTTTTAAAAACTTTAAATTGTCTCTTTGCAAATAAATACTTTCATCCCTAGCCCTAATTAACTTCGCCTCCTTCAGCTCAATCCACATCCTTCTCTCCTCACTTTTTGAAGACACCCTGCTGAGTTGGTCAGTTAGGTTAGAATTCGTTAAGCGAGTTTGCATGAGACTACCACTTAAGTTAGAAAATTTAAATTTTAATTCATTTAATTCTTCTTCGTAATCTGTTATTGGAACTTTAAGTGATTCAAGGATGGATTGTACCTTTTTGATCAGTCGATCGCAGTCGTTGATCTTCTCACTCATAGGCTTGGCTGCAAAACACTTTTCCTCAGTCAGGTTTGGTTCCTCACTTGCACTTTCGGTTGATGAACCAGCTGTGACAATTAAACACCTTCCAGCCGAACCAACTTCCTTTGCCACATAAGCCTTTCCATGAGTGAGCTTTCTCACTTCTTCATCTTCATAATCGGTTGACCAAACTTCAACGCCACCGAACTCTAAATTATCTGCATTCTCCTGCACAATCAAGGCATTCATAGAACTATTAGTCGCCTTCTTTTTCTTGATCTCTTCCAACTTGTGCATATAGTACGCCTCATCATCTTCACCATCTCTTTTCTCAGCCATTTTCCTTAGCATGCAATCTTTGGCAAAGTGGTTCTTGCCATGACAGTAATTGCAGTCGAACCCAGAGTCTCCTGCAAGCTTGCTCTCCTTCTTGTCTTCATCCTTTTGAGAAGAGATTTTTGCTTCATCCTTCACCTTCTCAGAACTATAACTTCCTTGCTAGTTTCGGTTCTTGTTGACAGGAAATTTTCTTCGTGCAAACTTCTTTGGATTGGTGACCATCATAGCATACTCTTCGCTTGTAAGATCACACTCAGACATATCAGACTCTTTTTCTTCTTCTGCAATGCTTTTTCCTTTTGAGACAAGGGCTAGCGATCCCACACCGGAAACTACCTTCGCTTCTTTGGTTACTACACTCTCATGGGACTTAAGTATTCCCACAAGTTTCGCCAGTGAGTAAGACTTAAACTGTTCGTGTGCTTTCACGGTTGAAACCACAGCCATCCATTCCGGTCTTAGCCCGTTCATGAAGGTCACCTTATGCTCAATCAACTTTCTTTCTATTCCATGCTTGATCATCTTACTTAGGAGATGATTGAACCGATCGAAAGTTTGTATGAGTTTCTCCTTCGGTTTCGGTTCGAAAACTCCAAATTCTGACAGCAGCAAGGTTTGAATGGAGTGTTCTAGATCTTCATCGGTTGAATAAAGTTCTTTCAACCTATCCCAGATTTCTTTGGCCGTCGTGCATGAACCAACCAATCGAAAAGTGTCAGATTGCAAAGCGAATCTGATCATTCTCATGGCCTTCACGTTACACAGCAACTTGTCTTTCTCATCTTGTGACATCTTCTCTACATCCGCCACCAGCTTGTTATATTCCTTTTGGGACTTAACTATCGTTTTCGTTCCTGAATGAACAAACGGCCCAAGTGTGATAGCTTCCCATATGAGATAGCCATTATCTTCAGATTCAACCACGTAGTCTTCAAAGTGATGCGCCCATACTTCATACTCTTGAGTGTAGAGTATGGGTATCCTGGTTGTTGATCCAATGCTGTTTGAGATGTTGATGGGATTTGTTTGCGAATCTTCGTGAGACATGGTGAGCTGCTAGACTCAAACCTGTAAACTCGAGATTAGGGTTTTATCTGAAACAGAGTTGTCGTCGATATGAAGAAGACGGCTTCTATTTATACGATAAAAGCGGAAACCCTAAAGAATTCTGAATACAGAAGGAATGTGTATTGATCACACAGTCTCCTGCTCTGATACCAATTGTTAGAACAAAGTTCACTTAGGATCATTAGATTCTATGCAGGCAAACGATTAAGAACGTAATTATGAACACGAGAATGGCTTTGAATGTGTCGTATGATTAAAACTTCAACACCTCAGAAGAGCTCGATTAAGAACTTCGACTGTAGAGGTGTTTTAGGGTTACAAAACAATAAACGTAATAATCAATCTTTTCTAATGCATACATGCATGCATATTTATAGTATAACCCTACTAGATAATCACGGATGGACAAGCCCAATCCGGATACAAAACATAAAGCCCATGACGCAACACAATTAGACTCTACAACTATTTGACTCGGAACTGTTCTAAAAATTCGAGGTATTTCGAATTGTTTGTTGAAACGGACAAAGTCAGGGAAAACCTCTGAAAATTTTTCAATATTGAACCTTGGACATATAATAGTTCCAAATCGAGTCTCTTTATAAAGAAGATCTTTTGTCTCATGGTAGCCTGCTCTAGTCCCCTTGAGAAACTTTTGTCATTGGGTTAGCCATACACTTCACATTTTTCTAGCGATTCACATGGCATCTTCAAATGATACAAGTCTTGGATAAGAATCTACAACGTACTAGAACGCCCTTTTTGACGATCCTTTACTCCGACAGCATCTACGGTTCCTCGGACAATGTGATATCTCACACCGGGTAAATCCTTAGCCCTCCCCCTCTTACTAAGACTACAGAATGTTCTTGTGAATTATAGCCAATACCGGGTATATAAACAGTGATTTCAAATCCAGAGGTTAATCGTACTCTGGCAACTTTACGTAGGGCATAGTTTGGTTTTTTTGGGGTGATAGTGGAAAAGTTGACAGATAAGTCACCCTTACTGCTACTCTACAGAACCGTACGTGAGATTTTCACCTCATACGGCTCCTCGTTCAATTCTTTCGAAGTTATTGTATCCTTTTCCGCGTTCGAGAATCCCCTCCCCTCTTCCACTCCGTCCCGAAGAATAACTAGGACCAATTTAGTCACGTTATCATGTTCCAATTGAACACTTTTCGTTTTTGATTATCGTCTTTAACAAACCTATGCGGATCCAATCACGATATTATAATAAGAACAAGAGATCTTTCTCGATCAATCCCCTTGCCCCTCATTCTTCGAGAATCAGAAAGATCCTTTTCAAGTTTGAATTTGTTCATTTGGAATCTGAGTTCTTCTACTTCATTTTTATTTATTTATTTTATTTTCATTTTTATTTATTTATTTTATTTATTTTTATTTAATATCAATATTTTTGCCTCTCTTTTTTTATATTATTCCTTATGTCCCATAGGTTTGATCCTTAAGAATTGGACTCATTTTCTCATTAAGCGAAGGATACGAAATAAATCAGATTGATTAAAAGCACTATGTGAAATATTCGGTTTTTTCCTCTTCCTCTATGTCACACCCCGAAACCGATGGCGGAAACGTTCCGGGGCGGAGTGACGTCATGCGTAGTATCACACAATTGTATCATAGCAAGCATAGTAAACACAACCAAACATTGAATACATACATGAAAAAGGTTTACATTGTTTAATACATAGTTTTGTTCATATCAAAAGTAAAGACGTGACTCTAACGCTCCATCTTCTCCGAACTCCTGGAAGTACCTGTCTACTAATTCCCTGAGAATACAAGCAGTTTTGAAATAATATCAGCATAAAGCTGGTGAGTTCATAAGCGTTTAGTTCTGGTGAAAGAAATGTTTCTTTGATCCGTTGAATAGTGTTTTCCCAAGCAAATCCTATATTTTCTTATGAAAGAAGTTTGATTATCCATTAGTTATACGTTAGACCGCCTGTTTATGAAAGATTAAGTTATCCCAGGAAAATCCTACATTTTCCATAAAAGAAGTTTGTTATCGATTCTGAAATGAGGTGTACAAGTATCTACCATACTCGTATCGTTAGATGAAGTCTCCTTGAAAAACCCTGTTTACTCTCAGTGAGATGGATTAGCCTTATTACATAAATAAAACTAATAAAGAAGTAGTGAACTAGAACCTAAGGACATTACTAATGCCCTCTAGTAATCAAATTGGTTATTACTTTGAGGTTAGTTCACTTATTTTATTATTACATAAGTAAATTTTTGCTACCTAAGTTGTGAGTGCCATAACCGTACTTAGACTGGATAAGGCACGTAACGGGGCCAGTATCTTTTATGACTTTGTCACCCCTGAACCTAATGGTTCCGCTGTAGCTAGCAGCGAGGGTGCGGGATAGTCAGTCCCATATAGATCTATACACAATAGTCACGCTCTCCCTCCAAGAGATTCTGGTTATAATTCATAGTCCTCCACTCACGAATCCGAGGGCGTGTTACCAAGGACAAGTCTCAAACTTAGCCTAACAAATTTACAAGTAACAATATCGAAAATCCTGTTTATGATTTGCATGAATCCTTTATAAAATAATACATATTATAACATGACTCACAAGTTTCTTGCTTTAGATTTGAAAACTGTTTCTAATAGTTGATTCCTTAATCGTTTGGTAAAACGTTTTTCTGAGTTAAAAGCATACTGAACATAAAATCATTCTATGCAAAATGAGATAATTTGAGCACAAGTTTCCTTGTACTTTTGCTTGCATTCCCCCTGAAAACATGAAAAACTCGGAAAAAGCATAGGGTATGAACTCACCGTTTAACGTAGGATCTGGGTGTATGATCGGTTACGAATGTTGAGTGTCAACCGAGGTTTCGTATGCAAGTGGATCCTATTAACATGTGATAACACATATGTGTGTTAGAATTAGGGTGTTTCATGGCTAAACATGACCGAAAACCACCCTAAGGACTTGGAAATGCTTGTCGGGACCCTATATGATCAAACAAGGGAGATGTACGGCAAAAAGGGTGTGTGTGCGGCCAGGGTGTGCGGTCAGCAGGTGTGTGCGGTTGCACACAGGATTGTGCGGCCGTACAGAGGGTGTGTACGGCCGTACACAGGATTGTGCGGCCGTACACTCCTCATTTGTGCCTGAAATGTCGATTTTGAGGTGTTCTAGTGCTAATATCAAGTCCAACTAGTAAATGGAGGCCAAACTCTTCACTTTGGAGAGTCTTTTAAGGTGTGTGCGGCCACCTTATGAAGATGTGTGGCCGTACACCTTCAAAGAATGAAGAACACGAAGAACACTATGAGTTTTAGGCTTAGATTCAGGTGTCTTACCAATATAACAAGCTGAATGATGAAGTAGTTCACGTTTTTTAGGCCTTTTGAGTGTTTTTGGATGAAGTTTTTAGAGAGAGAGAAAGTAGTGAGAGAAAGTAGAGTGCAGCCAAAGGAAAGGAATGAGTGAAGGGGGTCTCCTTATATATATAAGGGTGAGTGTGCGGCTGGAGGGTGGGTGTGCGGCCGCACACCCGTGTGTACGGCCGTACACACCTCGCATGAGTGTGTATGGCCCGATTTTGCTTCTAAACGACATGTTGACTCATTCCTAATCTCAACCTTGGTCATACTCAAGCTTAGAATCACATAAACGAACCGTCAAACAGTGCCAGAACTCAACGAAACATGTTTAACTTTGATTGAATTGGCTAAGTGTGCGGGACAGAAGTTCCGGGTTGTCACATCATCCCCTCGTTAGAGGGAATTTCGTCCCGAAATTTAAGAATAAGAATATAACTCGTGGTCTTGGAAAAAGATGTAGGTATTTAAGGTTCATGGGACTCTCGTGCTCCCAAGTGAATCCAAGTTCCTGTTTGACATTCTAGCAGACCTTCACTATCGGGATGTGACGTTATTTCGTTCGCTTGACTCCTCGATCCGTGGGCTCGGATGATTCTCTCACAAAGTGTAGACTCTCGTCTAACTCGAGGCTGTCGAGAGGAAATCGTAAGTGTCTCATTGGCCGGACACTCAATTCGGTTTGGAACGAGGAAGACGAGATGAGCGTTGCTAAGCGCTCGAGGTAACTGGGGTTTGTGCGCTATGGGACAGATCCTAGCAAGGATCTTGGACGGTCTAACGTATCTTGGATTTAGCTTTCTACGCTTTCCGAAGCGTATCAGGCTTTTCTAGGGTGAAACCTGTAAGAAAGACACGTTCGCCAATCGGGGACTCCAATAGTTTTTGTCTATTAACAACATAGCCCCCTTCGTACTATCTTTTCTGCCGTCTCTCGGATGATTTCAGGACTCCTGAGAGTGCTGTCGGGGACTTGACTCTTGTCTATTTGCGTGTCGCCCGCCTCAGCCCAGCATAGATGGGGTCTGTACTTATGGCTGCAGAGGGCGTTGAACGTCGCAGCCTTGCTACTGGAAAGGTCGCCGTTGTTGCAAGAAGGTTCAATTAAGGATAGATGTGGGTCCCATGACACATCCTCAATTGTCCGGATGGTTCTCTTAATTTGTCCTTCTTTTTGCGGATGATAATCTTCGTATGAATACTTTCGGATTTCGAAGAGAGATGAATTCTTTGGAGTTCGCATCTGGTTGTCGTCACGAGCGACGGGAGTTTCGCGATCGAACGACTTAAGACAAAAGGGTTTGGTATAACATGGACTCAGTCGAGCTAGACAGAATGGTGTCATAGAATCGCGTGTCAAGTTAGTCCGGGAGGATCGTTTTGCTAGCACATTGGCATCTCTAAATGAACGTCTCTGGTATTTTCTGCGTTTGATTTGGACTTGGTAGGTACTACTACTAATGTGGGGGTCCAAATGTTTTGAAACTATGGGCTCTCGATGGAATGGTTCTCACTAGATTTTCCTATGATTTCTTGGCGTATACAAGTCATGTATAATTACAACTGACCCTAATGTATACACTAGGCTACCATAATTTACCCATTAGGGCATCAACTTTTAAAAGTCCGTCGTGATTAAATTTGGACGGGAAAGAAATCACGATTATGAATATTTATTGAGGTTTTTCGGAAACGTACCAATACACAGTAGGTTTCTTTGATGCTTCCTCATTCCCTGAGGTTAGACTCCTCATGTTTCCTCATTGTTCTTCTCTGTTGGGCAGTCTCTTTTGAGATGTCCCATTTCGCCACATACGCAACACACTTGGACTATGCTAGCATCAGTAGTGGAAGTGATGTGTTGGGTCGGGGTCTTTGCGAAGCGGGCTTCCTTGCCATCCGTAAGTCTTGGACAATTTCTTTTGTAATGTCCGGGTTCACCACAATTGTAGCAAACCTGGCCCATCTGTATGCCAGGAATCGAGGTGTTTGGCTGTGCAGGTGCCCTACAACATCGCGTGGTGTGCCCTTGTCTATTGCAGTTCTCACATCGAAGTCCGCAACACTTTCCTACGTGGTGGAAGTTGCATTTCTCGCAACTTGGAAGTTTTCCAGCATATTGCCGCGCTGGCGTTGGCACCGGTTGGGCGGATGCGGCGGTTGTAGAAGTTATCTCGAGTTGTCGTTTCCTGGCAAGTTTCTGAGATGACTTGTCCTTCCTCTCGGACCAAAATTTCCGTTTTGCGCTCTTAGGTTTGGGAGTTGGAATGTTCCCTTGGACAAGCCCTTGCTGATTTCGTGGTGTGTTGTTACAGCTTGAGGTGTGGGAGTCGTTCCCATTCCCATTCAGGTTGTGAGTGTTAAGAACAGCTAGGGCGGCTGCTACGGCTGCGGTGACAGTAGCTTGGAACGTAGCTGAGTCCATCTGGAGGATTGGTGCCTTACTGGTGGATTGGTTCTACTTTTTCGGAGGCATGATCTGCTACATGTCAAGAAAAGAGTTTGTGAGCAACAATGGTTGCCTCTGGATGTATCCTAAATGTTTGTCTACACATTGATATTTCCCGTTTTGCTAACTGACTCTCTTTGATATGACCCACATCCCCATGATGTGGCCTTAGCAAGGATAGAAAAGATTTGAGTACACAAGATCACATAAAATAAGTTTAAGAATTCTTGTTTGCTCACCCCATCAAGCTGGCTGAGTAACTCTCCCATCTCTTCGGCTCCAGATGAAATGAAGCGTTAGCTATAAGAGTAGTTACGGGTATCAAGTCGACACGGGATTCAACTTGACGCCCGGGAGAAATCACTGGAATGTCTTTGGAGAAGACATCGGGAAAGTAGCGGACTTCGGAAATGCTCTCGAGGTCTTTAACTTTTTGCGTCTCATCGACAACACGAGCCAGGAATGCATAACATTCCTTTCGTAGATGTTCCTAGGCTTTGCCGTAGGAAACGATACGAAGGTTCGAACGATCTTATCACTGAAACTAGTGAGGACTCCGTCAGAGGGACGATCGAGACGAATCGCTTCCTCGAAGCAAGGACATTGGCATGATGTGATGCTCATTCGTCCTATGCCGATTGAAGCTTTTCATGGATACTGATATGAAATCGATGGGGAAACGGAATGATCGTCTAAGGTAAGAGCACATCCTATGAGGCATGATTTAGCTGAAATACGATTGTTGTCATCATAACTGAAACTGAGATTACATAGTCTGGAACTCAGGACCTAACAATAGGTCTAAGTCTTAACAATAAAGAGAAAATTTCGGCAATATGGAAGACAGAGATGTTTACGGGAAAGAGCTACTCAGAACATAAACATGAAAGTTATTCCTTAGACGAGAAAGGAAGAACAAGTAGAGTGTTCCTCTATTGGCGACGGGCACTCCTCAGGTGAGACCCTGATTCGGCCAGTTGTCGCTCTGCGTAAAGCAGGCGTCCTTCATACTCTGACTGGCGGGCTCGGAGCTCTATGACCTCGGCTCGGGTTATAGCTAATTCTCACCGCAGAGTTTCATTGCTCCTCGTAATTCTCCCGTGAGCAACTTCAAGATTACGAATGTGGTTTGTGTTGGCCTCCGAGTTTGCCTCAAGTTCCATAGTTCGCTGTAAGGTTGGCACACCTAGCTCCACATTGCAAGCCACTCGGCATATCAGGATTGGAAGAGCCCTGTCTGCGGGTCCTCCTTCATCCAGATTGTAGAAGTTGCGGTTTCCGTCGTATAGGAGGGGTTGGCCTTGCTCATGGCTCCACCTATTCAACTCCCGGCCCACATGGGCGTTGGACCTTGGAATTCAGCTCGATAATTAGGATTCAGTATTGGAGCCACTGGGGTAAGTTCTCGACTTTAGGTTCTGAGTTAGTCTCTTCAGGAAATGGTTCGGCAAAGCCATCGCCGAAAGGGATTTCATGGTTTCCTTCTGGCTCTGGTTCGATCCATCCACCATCTCCTTGGTTGGGAAAGTACGGGTCGCCAAGGAGATGGAATCCAGCCATGCTATCTACGCTCGGTGAAGGATGGGTCCTTGGGTAAGTTTTCGGCTTAGTTGCTATAGCATCCTAAAATACTCCTATAGTAATTTAATCCTTATGTTTGGCTCTAGAACTCCTCTAGTAACTAGGTAAGTTTTAGACTTGCTGTAACACCATAGTCACTCCCAAGCACATGTTGGTCATGTCTCGAATGAATATAGTTGATCAGGCTATATTGATCCTAGACATGATTACATAACCGCCCAGGTTTAACCGCAGTGTCCAACATCCAAATACTTTTATTTTGTTCTACTTATGACACGGATTCTTGTACTCGGGTATACTTGTATACTTTGTTATAAAAATACTTATATTTTTTAAAGTATACTTTTAGTTTAGAGCACTTAGGCCCCTTAATGTTTATAGTTGTATACCATGTAAGGTTCGGTATACTTAGTTCACTATAAACAATAGCTCTGATACCAATCTGTCACACCCCGAAACCGATGGCGGAAACATTCCGGGGCGGAGTGACGTCATGCGTAGTATCACACAATTGTATCATAGCAAGCATAGTAAACACAACCAAACATTGAATACATACATGAAAAAGGTTTACATTGTTTAATACATAGTTTTGTTCATATCAAAAGTAAAGACGTGACTCTAACGCTCCGTCTTCTCCGAACTCCTAGAAGTACCTGTCTACTAATTCCCTGAGAATGCAAGCAGTTTTGAAAGAATATCAGCATAAAGCTGGTGAGTTCATAAGCGTTTAGTTCTGGTGAAAGAAATGTTTCTTTGATCCTTTGAATAGTGTTTTCCCAAGAAAATCTTATATTTTCTTATGAAAGAAGTTTGATTATCCATTAGTTATACGTTAGACCGCCTGTTTATGAAAGATTAAGTTATCCTAGGAAAATCCTACATTTCCCATAAAAAGAAGTTTGTTATCGATTCAGAAATGAGGTGTACAAGTATCTACCATAGTCGTATCGTTAGATGAAGTCTCCTTGAAAAACCCTGTTTACTCTCAGTGAGATGGATTAGCCTTATTACATAAATAAAACTAATAAAGAAGTAGTGAACTAGAACCTAAGGACATTACTAATGCCCTCTAGTAATCAAATTGGTTATTACTTTGAGGTTAGTTCACTTATTTTAATATTACATAAGTAAATTTTTGCTACCTAAGTTGTGAGTGCCATAACCGTACTTAGACTGGATAAGGCACGTAACGGGGCCAGTATCTTTTATGACTTTGTCACCCCTGAACCTAACGGTTTCGCTGTAGCTAGCAGCGAGGGTGCGGGATAGTCAGTCCCATATAGATCTATACACAATAGTCACGCTCTCCCTCCAAGAGATTCTGGTTATAAGTCGTAGTCCTCCACTCACGAATCCGAGGGCGTGTTACCAAGGACAAGTCTCAAACTTAGCCTAACAAATTTACAAGTAACAATATCGAAAATCCTGTTTATGATTTGCATGAATCCTTTATAAAATAATACATATTATAACATGACTCACAAGTTTCTTGCTTTAGATTTGAAAACTGTTTCTACTAGTTGATTCCTTAATCGTTTGTTAAAACGGTTTTCTGAGTTAAGAGCATACTGAACATAAAATCATTCTATGCAAAATGAGATAATTTGAGCACAAGTTTCCTTGTACTTTTGCTTGTATTCCCCCTA
>NC_136429.1:399083094-399110594 GCF_052849685.1 Lactuca virosa
GATTTTTGAAATCGACGGATTTTCCTCTTACTATAAATTTCATTGTTGCCGGTATTGACATGTAGAATGGGACTCTATCTTTATTCTCGTACGATTAATCAGTTCTTCAAAAGATCTATATATCAGATTATGGAGTGAATGGTTTGATCAATGAATATTTGATTCTTTCTTCAATATGGAATCAATTGACAACAATTCTTCTCTAGTATGTATACAAGTTTATCCTTCATCTTTTCTGAAGTTTCGATAGAAGGATTCCTCTACTAACGTAAGACAATCAACTCCATTCGTTAGAACAACTTCCATCGAGTCTCTGCACCTATCCTTTTTTATTTTTGCTTTCTGAACCTTTGTTTGTTTTCGGAAAACGTGATTTGGCTCAGGATTGCCCATTTTTATTAATTCCAGGGTTTCTCTGAATTTGAAAGTTATCACTTAGTAAGTTTCCATACCAAGGCTCAATCCAATTAAGTCCGTAGCGTCTACCGATTTCGCCATATCCCCCTTTTTTAGATGAAAATCTCATTGTGATCTCGTTCCCCTTTTTCTTTCATTTATACCGGAACCGTTGAATTCATTAGATAGATGTCGATTACTGTCTCGAAAAAGTGTTTTCTCCTCTTTGTCTTTGATTTCTTGTCTATCTTCTTTCATCCTCTATATCTATAGGAGGCTTATATTCGGTCCAATCAAAAACGATCTTATCATTTCTGTATCAGCAATTCAATATAGGTGGATACATACGCTATACATCTGCCTCTCTTCCACTCATTTACCCATGAAATTTCGAATACCTGAACGGTCGATTATTTTCATATTGAAAAAATAATATTTAATTGTGATAAAAAAGAAAAATAGAAATTCTATGTCGCTAGATTAATCGTCATCTTCTATAATATTTAACAGTTATTTGAAATTCTATATTCTATTCTTTAATATATTAATATTCATTATGAATAGCGAATATAAATAGCTAAGAATTAAAATAGTATAATAGTGAATAGAAAAGATTCTAAGAGTTTATTGAATTCTTATACATGTCGAATTTATGTTATGTGAGCCTGCTTACCTGAGAGGTTAGAGCATCACATCTGTAATGCGATGGTCATCGGTTCGATTCCGATAGTCGGCTTTTCTCTATTTATTTTACTCTATGTTTTACATGCTTGATAATGCATCTTTGAAATCAAAGATTATTGAAAAAAAATGTTTTCCTCTTCTGGCGAAAGCCCTTGATTTATTATGTGATAGGAATTTTCCAACTATCTAACGAAAAGAATCCTTTTGTTTTTCTATATATAGAATATAAAGATCTGGATATTTATCCAACTCATCTCATTATTCTTTATTTAATAGAATAACTAAGTAAATTTCGCTGTATTTAGAATTTAGATCATTTTTAGTTTAAGTTTATTCTCTAGAATGAAATTTCATTAATAAGAATTAACAATTAAATATAAATATAAAAGAAGGAGTATTTATGTCGTGGAGGTCCTCGTTTCAAAATAATACGTCGCCTGTGGGCTTTACCAGGGCTAACTAATAAAAGGCCCAGAGCTGGAAGTGATCTTAGAATCCAATCGCATTCTGGGAAAAAAAATCCCAATATCGAATTCGCCTAGAAGAAAAACAAAAATTGCGTTTTCATTATGGTCTTACAGAACGACAATTACTTAAATACGTTTGTATCGCCGGAAAGGCAAAATGGTAAACTGGTCAGGTTTTACTACAATTACTTGAAATGTGCCTTGATAACATTCTTTTTCGCTTGGGTATGGCTCCGACTATTCCAGGAGCTCGCCAATTAGTTAACCATAGACATATTTTAGTCAATGGTCGTATAGTAGATATACCAAGTTATCGCTGCAAACCCCGAGATACTATTGCGGCGACGGATGAACAAAAATCTAAAGTTCTAATTCAAAATTCTCTCGATTCATCCCCCCTTGAGGAATTGCCAAACCATTTGACCCTCCAACCATTCCAATATAAAGGATTAGTCAATCAAATAAGAGATAGTAAATAGGTCGGTTTGAAAATAAATGAAGTGCTAGTTGTAGAATATTATTCTCGTTAGACTTAAACCTAACAAAAATAAAATCAACACTAATAAGAATAAGGAAAAATAAGGGTTCGACCCATTTTGCTCCCTTTCGGCGAAGTAAATTAACCTAAGGTTAAGATAAATAAGGGTTTGATCCGGATTTTTCTTTCATTTAGGTATCATAGACCGAGAGGGAGATTTTCATTCCTTGTCTACTCTACTCTTTTCTTTACACAATATTTTATGTACCACAGCCATTAGGAATAGAGAATCCATATCAAAGAAAGGTCTAACTGTTGGAATAGTCGTATCCATTGTTATTTGATCTATTGTGGTTAGTAAGATCGATGAATTAGGTGAAGGTACGGAAAGAGAGGGATTCGAACCCTCGGTAAGCAAAAGCCTACATAGCAGTTCCAATGCTACGCCTTCAACCACTCGGTCATCTCTCCTACATAATGATTATGACCCAAAAAACTAAAATCGGGTGAATAGTAAATCATTCTAGATTATTGGGTAGGTACAACCAATCAACTCTAACTATAAAGCGATCAAAATCGAAAATTTTTCATCATAGTAAAAGAAGTATCTTTCCTTCTAGGCTGAGGGATAAAGATAAATTTTTTTTCTTAAAAAAACTATTCAAAAAATTCTATTCATGTTTGCAAAAACAACGTTCTCTTCTTTTTCTGAATTCTCTATTTATATATTTATACTATACCGACCAGATTAAATCAATAAATTAGAAATTCTAATGAATCAACTGAGCGAGGGATTTATATTTTGTAGACTATGGTTAATGGATATCTTTAGATCATGATTCTATTTAGACTACAGTTTCATATCATAAGAATTCTCAAATTCCTTTCTAACCAGTTTTAGAGTTATCAACACAAATCCTTATCCCATCTATCTATTACAAATAGAAATTTATAAACAATTTTTTTATAGTTGATTGTATAGTGTATACCCCTAAGTACACAACACAAAAAATAGGCGATTATTCTATTTTCATCATACAATGATTGTTCGATCCTTTTTCTTCATTGTATATAATTAAATCAACTGAGGTTATTCTAAGCTGTAACTTCAATCAAATAAGAATAGTTTCTTTCGTTGGTAGACTATTACAATAAGATGGAATCGAATCCGATTACCATATTTCTTTCTTAGTTTTTATCAATTCTTGTAATGTAAAAAATAACAATTTGAATATTGAATTTTTGAATAGAAGAACTATATCTTTTTTTGTTTTTTTAATGAGAATCAATGTGTTTTTATGTTATTTCGTACTGTAGAATTCTTTTCCTTGTACGATTATTTTCTCGCGAGAAGTAATGAGAATAATGATAGAATGGATTGCTACCTATGCCTAGATCGCGGATAAATGAAAATTTTATTGATAAAACATTTTCAATTGTAGCCAATATCTTATTACGAATAATTCCGACAACTTCAGGAGAAAAAGAGGCATAGAGATGGTGCGATTTGACTCTTTTTTTATTAATCTCAGTCTTACGAGAAATACACATAATTCGTGATGGGGAAAAAAGAAAAAAATCTACTCTTGTTGAAGGTAAAGTTTGGAAATGGAACAATTCCTTTTGTCGTGTATCCTTGATTAATGCAGCCTCAAATGCTATGTTTCAATTCTCGATTCTAGTATTGAGCGAAAGGTTATACCTATGGTATTACAGGTCAATCCTAGTCCCCTAGTACCAATAGGCAACAGAGGGGAAGAAGCACTACATCTAGGAATCAACAACACGAAAACTTTGTTATAAATTATCCTTTTCTTTAGCAGGCTTTGGATTAAAAGAATGGTTGGGACAACAAACATCCATCTCGTTTGTATTTTGGATACCCGTATAACCATCGAAGGCTGTTGAAGTGACTAATTCCTGGAAATTGGGAAGCATTGAGAACAAAGAAATTGTTGGAGTTATCATTTCTCTCTAGTACCAATACGTTTGATGTTAAGAAAGTATCTCTTGCAGGAAGGTTGGCTAGAGATTTCTTGTAAAAACACTAGCCCTACTTAGTTCATAAGGATAAGATTTTCATCTTATTTATAATTTTATCATTATGCACATAAGGGAGGAGTCGTATGCGATGAAAATCTCATGTACGGTTCTGTAACAGAGATTCTTTGAATTGAATGACGACCGTAACGAATGTCAGCTCAATCCGAAGGAAATTATGCGGAAACTTTACATAATTATTATGAAGCTATGCGACTAGAAATTGATCCCTATGACCGAAGTTATATACTCTATGACATAGGACTTATCCACACAAGTAACGGAGAACATACGAAAGCTTTGGAATATTATTTTCAAGCGCTCGAACGAAACCCATTCTTGCCACAAGCTTTTAATAATATGGCCGTGATCTGTCATTACGTGCGACTATCTCCATTATAGAAAGAAAAAGGTAAAGAAAGATCAAATTCGCTATTAAATACTAGAAACCTGGGCTTTCTACATATGCATCGTATAAAACAATGATTTTTATCAACTGTAGAAAAGAAACTTCATAGAAGTTGAAATATGAAGAAATAGATATGCCTAGCTATTTTTTTCTATGGGTAAAGGATCTAATTGATAGAGTAAGCACCGTAAAGATCAATTAGCGAGGTTTTGGGCCGATACAATAATAACTGCTTACTTATGTCATGATGTGAGACAAACTTTAGGAATCCACTTATATAATAGAGTCGATCCACTAAGGTATTGAGCAGCGGTGTAGGATCAGATCCCAAAGATAGTAAGTTTTTCCTTTCGAAAGTCTTTTTCAAAAATTCTATATAAATTTCTATATCATATGAAACTGAGATAGTTACCTTTCAGAAATTTGTAATAATAGGCGAAATGTTTATGTTTTATGCTTCTGAAGGTGGGAGAAAAGATAAAACTAAAATAAACCAGATTTTTAATCCAAACTTAAGATTTAAGTTTGAAACTCATTTTATTAACTTCTTTTCGTTAACCCGAAAAATGGAATAGGTCTACGAGAAATCTTATTCAGTTAGATATAGTAGATTCAAATGGGGTACAAAAAGAGTTGACTGCCGAGTCGTATGAGGTAGGAAACTCTCAAGTACGGTTCTAAGGGAAGGAATTAACCCACCTATTCCGACCGGGGAGAACAGGCCATTCGGCAGGGGGATTCTGAAACTGCGGAGGCTTGGTTCAACCAAGCCGCTGAGTATTGGAAACAGGCTATAGCACTTACTCCTGGTAATTTTATTGAAGCGCATAATTGGTTGAAGATCACTAGACGTTTCGAATAAAAGTCGATACCCTTTTCTTTATTTTAGTTATTACTGAATTTCTAATTTAGATTGGTTTAGATATTTTTTGTTGTAATTAATTGTTTGTTGGCCCCATCAGTCAAATAAAATAGATCATTCCTTTGGGAAGAACCAATCAAAGAAATTCTTTATATCCATTATAAGCGTTCTATTTCGTATGGTATTTCGTACGAATAAAGGATACATGGGTAGCTTACAAAATCTATTTTTTAATTGTATTTCTTTTTTTCTATTAAAAAAAAGACGATTAAAACTAATCAAATAAAAAATACTTCGAATCAATGAATATATGAAAATATCTTAGTAATGGCTAATGGCTGCTCGCGTGATTTGGAATAGAGTAATAGTACTATCTAAAAAACATGAAGCAGCTCCATCTAATAACTTTTAATTGAGATCTGAAATATACTATGTTGCACAAAAAGTAGTTTTTGTATCAATCTAAAGTCAGAAAGGGTTTTATAAGATCCAAAAAGTCCGTTGAGCGCCTCATGGCTATGTCATAATAGATCCGAACACTTGCCCCGAATCGACTTCCAGATCATAATTGTTCTAGTGAATAACTAAATAAAATAGATAGATGGGAGATAGAAAACTAGAAGAGAAAGAAACTAATTATATAATAGAAATATCTCTCCGAGATTCACTAATTAATTGACTGTTGGCAGGTCTCTTTGTATGTGTTGTCCAGAAAGAGGAGGACTCAATGATTATTCGTTCGTTAGAACCAGAAGTAAAAATTTTGGTAGATACGGATCACATAAAAACTTCATTCGAGGAATGGGCTAGACCGGGTCATTTATCAAGAACAATAGCTAAAGGCCCTGAAACTACCACTTGGATCTGGAACCTGCATGATGATACTCATGATTTCGATAGCCATACCAGTGATTTGGAGGAGATCTCTCAAAAA
This sequence comes from Lactuca virosa, assembly GCF_052849685.1. Classification (NCBI taxonomy): domain Eukaryota; kingdom Viridiplantae; phylum Streptophyta; class Magnoliopsida; order Asterales; family Asteraceae; genus Lactuca; species Lactuca virosa. The sequence continues at coordinate 399,089,365 of NC_136429.1, forward strand.
GTATTTAGTATGCATTTCGGTCAAATCTCCATCATCTTCCTTTGGCTGAGTGGCATGTATTTCCACGGTGCTCGTTTTTCCAATTATGAAGCATGGCTAAGCGATCCGACTCACATTAGGCCTAGTGCCCAAGTGGTTTGGCCGATAGTGGGCCAATAAATATTGAATGGTGATGTTGGCGGGGGCTTCCGAGGAATACAAATAAGCTCTGGTTTTTTTCAGATTTGGCGAGCATTTGGAATAACTAGCGAATTACAACTCTACTGTACCGCAATTGGTGGATTGGTCTTTGCGGCGTTAATGCTTTTTTCTAGTTGGTTTCATTATCATAAAGCTGCTCCAAAAGTGGCTTGGTTTCAAGATGTAGAATCTATGTTGAATCACCATTTAGCGGGGCTACTAGGACTTGGGTATCTCTCTTGGGCGGGGCATCAAGTACATGTATCTTTACTGACTAACCAATTTCTAAACGTTGGAGTAGATCCGAAAGAAATACTACTTCCTCATGAATTTATCTTGAATCGGGATCTTTTGGCTCAACATTATCCCAGTTTTGCCGAGGGAGCAACCCCATTTTTCACCTTGAATTGGTCAAAATATGCAGACTTTCTTACTTTTCGTAGAGGATTAGACCCAATAACTGGAGGTCTATGGCTAACTGATACGACACACCATCATTTACCTATTGCAATTCTTTTTCTCATAGCGGGTCACATGTATAGGACCAACTAGGGCATTGGTCATGGTCTAAAAGATATTTTAGAAGCATAAAGGTCAATTTATGGGCCAGGGCCATAAAGGCCTATATGAGATCCTAACAACGTCATGGCATGCTCAATTATCTTTTAACCTAGCTATGTTAGGCTCTTTAACCATTGTTGTAACTCACCGTATGTGTACTATGGTACACAACTGTCATTGTTCACACATCATATGTAGATTGGTGGATTTCTCATAGTTGGTGCTGCTGCGCATGTAACCATTTTTATGGTAAGAGACTATGATCCAACTACTCGATACAACGATCTATTAGATCGTGTTCTTAGGCATCGCGATGCAATCATATCACATCTCTATTGGGTTTTGAGCACTATAACACTTCCTAAGTGCACATACAACCCTAAATGCTTTGGATCTATGTTTTTCTAATTATACATGCATTTTATTTTTCCAAAGCATTCACCCTAGCTAGCATACAATTAAAGTTATATATAATCAAAACATAGTTAGGATGCTTACCTCTTGAGTAGGGTAGATTTCTTGAACTTTGGAAACTTGAGCACCTCAACTGTGATCTCTAATGGTTCACAAACACCAATATGCATGAGGAGGTGCTAAGAGAATAAGCTACTTGTCTCTATGGTTGGTGCAACCGATTTTGGTACATGGAGGAGGCTATTTATAAATGTGGAAAGTGCTAGAGTTACACTTTGCAAACCCTAATGATCCATGACTTTCCACATTCCTATGATCCATGGGTTTAACCTCCATGGACTATCCATGGGTTATATTATTGGTTTAGCCCACTTACATAATCATGGATCACTTAGCCCAAACTATAAGTATCATGGATTTACATAATCAACCCCTCTATATTTAATTAGTCTCTTTTGACCACAAAATTAATTCCAAATTAATTCTTGGACAATACCAAGGTTGTAAAAATCGCTCGACGGTAGTTCGACAGTCGACTGGTGTTAAGGGATTAATCGGTCTTGACGAGGATTAATCGTGGATTAATCGGGGACCATAGATTATTAATAAAATAATAAAATTAATAAAATATTAATATATCTTAATAAAAACAAGTACTTTAAAATTAAAAAATAAGAAATTTTGTAATTTGAAAATTTGATAATATGAAAATATAACATTTTGGTATAATATTTGAAATTTTGAATATTTGAAAATTTTGGAGTAAAAAAAAGTTTATTTTTTGAAAAAAAAAATTTAATTTTTTTTCGAGTTTTTTTGATTTTTTTTTTTACTTTTTTGACTTTTTTTGACTTTTTTGACTTTTGTTGACTTATGTTGACCGATTAATCCCGCCAAGACCGATTAATCCTAAATTTCCGATTAATACCCTAATCCTCAACGGTTGGAGAACGTCAAACGATTAATCCACGATTAATCGCCGATTAATCCCGATTTCTGCAACCATTGACAATACTAATTAAATAACCGTATTAATATATTATACTTAAAATATGTTAATAAATCGTAAATAACCTTATTCTCATAAAACCATCCTATCAAATTGCACCGGTGAAGGCAACCCAAAAGGATCATGCTACTATCGGGTCAAGTACATATCAATTATAGTTACAGGCTTAGACACCAAATCCAACAGTCTCCCACTTGGAGAAGTCTAATAACTATAGGTGCCTATGTGACTTCAGGATCTGACTTAGCAATCGTAAGCTTCCAAAAGCCGTTGTAAACTCTGACCCAGTCAGTGACGCATCCTTTAGATAAGGGATCATATACTCATATGTTCTCAATATATCAGCTGGACAAATACATGGAACAATGTCATACTTATTGTCCAGTAGTTTGTTTCCCGATTTTTGATTTGTCTGACATAGAACACAACTGAACACATCAATTTAGTTTTGATTGGTCCCGGCACATAAGTCAAAACAGAATCATCGAGGGGCTCAAGATATCACTTTTAATCTTCTTAGTTTAAAAGAGAGCATATAAACTTTGACTCATATGCTAGTACTAACTATTCATTGAATTATACACAACATCACGTTTTATAACATCGAGTTACCGATGCGTTTTCTTACTATCAATGTACAATAAACTCATAGTCAACAAGTCATATATCTAGGTTTGAAGATTTATATGATATTATCATGTCACGATCACTCGTGATAAATTCCATGAAGTGATTCAAGTAAGCGTGGGTTGAATCCAATACTCAGATCTTATTTCAGAAGTACTCATGAATGGTGTAGCAAACATGTTGCTATGCCTAACTCCTTCGACAATCATACAAGCCAACTCATGATAGTCTTCTTTCATACCTACTTCCAAAGTATGATCGACTGTGGATAGTTTGAATAATCTTATTATTCTGGAAGTCAAAACATGCAAAGTGAAACATAAGAATAATACTAATCCTATATGGCCCCAAAACTTGTGAGCGTAAATAAAACACCTTTTATTTAATCACCATATTGATTACTCATTATTCATTATATAATGTTTCGAATGATCAACTTGATACTTGAATTAAAACAATAGTTATCCCATGCTCCAAGCATGCACACTATGTTTACCTATGGTCCTTACTTTATGAAATAAATCAATTTGATAACATTTCCAATTAAACTCACTTCACAATTCCAAATCTTTAAGCGTAAGAATGCCAAATTCTTGCCACTATTAGAACATGTTAGTTCTAAACTATTATGCAAAGATTCCTTTTGTAATGTCTAGGTACAAAAAGTCACAGAGACTTGACCAACGATATTACAAAACTTTCCACTGGAAATTGTTACAAGACAATTCCAAGGAAGTGAAGTCTCAAATTCAAAGTATAGTTCTTTGAACATCCTTCTTGCATAAAAGTTTCTAACTTTCTCAATATCCAACTCCCATAATGGAGACTTTTCCATAACTGCCATATGATTATCTATTCTTAAAAGAATCCTATCTATTCAGAATTATATCAACATGGCCCATTCATTACTATACTTCCAACCATCCATAAGAAACCAATCCTTAGCGAACTTTAGATTATCCTTGACAGTTGTTTAACCACTTTAGTCGTATCTGGTTCTAGTCCTTTTTCCTTTTTAATGCCCTAGGCATTTGGAAAATTAGAACATGTGAATATTATAGCATATGCAATCGATCCTATATCCGAAGTATATGGGACACGATTCATAATGTCTTACATAAAGACGTGATACTTGACCACTCTTTTGCTATAATATTTCTATTTGCCATATCCTCACAATTCGAACTATGAAGAGGGTTTACGTAATCATAATCGAATTTTGAGAATGCAATTTAACATTTCCATATATGGAATTTCCTTATGTCGAATCTTTTCAACATAACATTCATATATGTCTTTGACTAAATTTGATTAAAATCTGAATCTAAGCTTTTAGAATTGAAAAATGAAGTATAACTTCCTCTCTTAATTATAGCATAACAACTTTTTCAAACCCTGCAACTTTACGAATTGAAAACTTTGTTTTCTATAATTAACATTGCTAACTTGCAACACTTACCATAATAATTATGCTCCCACTAGCATTATAATTATTATCTTACTGGCATAACATTTATGCTCCCACTAGCTTTGACATGTATCCAAAATCAGCTGGACTTCTAGAAATCAATATTTATTGACTTTCTCACCAAAGTTCATATTTCTGATACGAGATGCTTCGATAAGCCTTTATCTAAGCTTCTCAAATTCATACACCTTTCCTTAGATAGCTCATATGTGTGTCTAAACAATTTTAGAACTTACAGAAATAAGTCTTAAATGTTTAGACCTTTTGCCATTTCTCACAATTCGAACTATGAAGAGGGATGTCGTAACCATAATCGAATTTGAGAATGCAAATATCACAAATGCTATCTCCTTAAAATCTACTTATTGAAAGCGTTTTCTCACAATCATTTTCAGGAATTGGAGAGAAACCCTATGACACTTAGATTTTTGGTGTATGTATTCCTATCCATGTGAATTTTGTCATAACCATAATCTCAAGACAAGTTTAGTGAAAAATCCAAACTCATATGGACTGAACTTGTTCAATCTTAATTTCTTGCCATCTGGCAGCACAAGGGCCTACCATGTCTTCAAAGTTGTTATGCAAACAATTGAGAACTCATAGAACTCACATGCGTATTAAACTTTAACTGGAATGGGCACAGAAACAAGAATATGTCAACACGATAGGTTATAAACCTCAAGTCGTGTGCTAGTGGTTAACAATAGGTTTATTCTTCATTAGTTCTTGAAACTTGTCAAGATCTTTAAGACTCCCACTAACTTCTTGACATATAACTTTATCTCTGTCAAGAACATTACTTGACAAACAAATATTCAAGAGTTAATGCGATTTCTTATCAGAACAAACACTATTGACAATCGGTATTAGTTGATCTTTGTTTTATCCAAAACATTAGAACTTACCAATTTCAAATGTACAAAAGTAGAAAACATTGTACTCTACATTTGTTGATATATCACTCAATATACAATCTTGGAGGATGACTCTAAGATTTGATTTTGAAGTATGATTCATCTTAATTGATTTAACCATATCACAATTTGATCCTATAAGGACATCTTAGTGATATGGTTTTCATAATCATTAAGATGATCATAAAACTGATGGGTTTTAGGTACAACAAATAAACTAGAAACAATTCCTAAGTTCACATGCAACCTACTTTGGATCTATGTTTTAACTATTGAACATACAACTTTGAATTGCAAAACAAGAACCCTAGAGGAGAGAGGCTAATTTCGAAATTAACAAACTAGGGTTTAGGGTTTACATACCTTTCAATTGTTATAGAAAACAATTGATAATCCCTTGATCTTGATCTTGATCTTCTTGGAAGCTTTAGCACCACAAGTGTAATGCCTCTAATGGAATCACACCCAAACTAGCAAGAAGGAAAGTAGAAGAGAGAGAGGAGAGGGAGTATGCAAAATCTCGGCCTTAGGGTTTCTTCAAAAGAAAGAGTGACCAAAAACATGAACCAGGAGGCTCCTTATATAGCTGAGGGATCTAGGGTTTAAGGGAAACCCTAGTTATCCTTTGCTTAGGGCCTAAGCAAACCCAAGGGCCTTATCCAAGCCCCTATGGACGAAATTATTAGGGTTTCCCCTAAAGATTTCGTCCACCCTCTTCCAAGGGGGTTCTAGAGCCTTCCACTCAACTATTAGATAATTGCAAACTAGTCCCTGTACCTTATAATTAATTCTTTTAACCCCAAAATCAATTCTGATTAATTTCTGGCTAACAATTAATTAAACATAATGATTTCTAATTAATATGTTAATCCATTAACATATTAATAAATCATTTATATATATATTAATTTATTAATCTTATAAATTAATATCTCTCCTTTCATAATTTCCTTGTCCAGTTGCTAGGTTGAGGGCAACCCAAAAGGACTGTGCTGCTGTCAATTCAAGTACATACCAATTATAGTTATGGGCTTAGACACTTAATCCAACAGTCTCCCACTTGGATAAGTCTGTAACTATAATTGCTAGTATGCCTTCTAAATTTGACCAGCAAATTGTAGCTTCCAAAAAGCTGATGCCGAACTCTGACCCAGTCAGTTATGTGTCCTAAGATAAGTGATCATATAATCCTTCGTTCTGCTAGATATCCCTAGACATAATACATGGAATGTAATCAATCTCTTTGTCCAGAATCTATGTTTCCCGATTCCTGATTTGTGATGATGTAGGACTTCTAATTGAACACATCAATTTAGTCCTGGCTGGGCCCAGCACATAAGTCAACACCAAATCATCGAGGGGCCCACAGATATCGCTTTTCCTGTTAGGGCAAAAGGAACGAATAAACGTTGACTCATATGCTTGTATCTTTTACTCATCAAATTATGCATGACAATACGTTTTATAACACCAAGTTACTGATGCGTTTTCGTATCACCAATGCACAACCGACTTGTAAATTACAACTCATATATCTTCGTTTCAAGATTATAAGATATTATCGTCTCAGTATTACTCGTGATGAATTCCATGAAGTAATACTCTGAGCGAGGGTTTATCCAATACTCAAATCTCAATTTCTGAGTACTCATGAACATTGCAGCAATTCTATTGCCATGTCTATCCTTAGACAATCTGCAATCCAATTCATGACAGTCTTAATTCACTACTTACTTCCAAGAGTACGAGCGACTGTGGAGTTTGAATAATCTCATTATTCAGGAAGTAAAACATGCAAAAATGAAACACAATAATAAACAATCGACAAAAGGTAGTAGCCAAACTTATAAATAATACTTTATTATTTAATCACCAAAAGTCAATTACATTTACTTTGTTACAAGTTTCAAAAACTAATCTAACTACTAAAACTAATATCATCTTTCAGTCCTATGCTCCGAGCATGCTGAATATGCATAGCCCTACTCAGACCCTTTGTGAGAGGATCTGCTGGGTTATCTTCAGATGACACCCTCTTTACTATAAGATGGCCTTCTTCTACTCTATGTCTGATGAAATGGTACTTTCTGTCGATATGTCTGGTCTTACCATGATCTCTTGGTTCCTTTGTCAAGGCAACCGCTCCTTCATTATCGCAGAACAGTTCCATAGGCTCCTGGATGGTTGGAACAACTCCGAGATCCCCGATGAAGTTCCTCAACCAAGCTGCTTCTTTCGACGCTTCACTTGCTGCTATGTACTCTGATTCACAAGTAGAATCAGCCACCGTATTTTGCTTGGAACTCTTCCAAGTAACTGCTCCTCCATTCAGTAAAAACACCCAGCCTGACTGAGAACGGAAGTTATCTCTATCCGTCTGAAAGCTGGCATCACTGTAACCATCTACTCTCAAAGTATCACTGCCACCAAGCACAAGGACCCAGTCCTTTGTCCTTCGCAAATACTTGAGTATATTCTTAACTGCTACCCAATGAGCTCTACCTGGGTTTCCCTGATAGCGACTGACCATGCTCAAAGCAAATGCCACATCAGGGCGAGTACATGTCATAGCGTACATGATCGATCCGACAGCGGAAGCATAAGGTACACGACTCATGTCATCTATTTCAACATCTGTACTCGGGCATTGAGTCTTACTCAATTTGGTATTGCTCTGGATAGGTAGCTCTCCCTTCTTGGAATTTTCCATACTAAACCTCTTTAGTACCTTATCCAAGTATGTGCTCTGACTAAGTCCAATTAGTCTCTTCTTTCTATCTCTCAATATTCTAATCCCAAGAATATAGGCAGCTTCTCCAAGGTCTTTCATGGCAAAACACTTTCCAAGCCAAGACTTAACTTCTTTCAAGGTTGGAACGTCGTTACCAATGAGTAATATGTCATCGACATACAACACCAGAAAAGTTACTATACTCCCACTAGCTTTGATATACACACAGAACTCATCTTCACTTCTAGAGAAACCAAATTCTTTGACTTTCTCATGGAAGCAAAGATTCCAACTGCGAGATGCTTGTTTCAATCCATAAATGGATTTCTCAAGCTTGCACACTCTATTAGGGAACTTTGCATCAACAAAACCCTCTGGCTGACTCATGTAAACATCTTCAGCCAACTTCCCATTAAGGAAAGCAGTTTTGACATCCATCTGCCAGATTTCATAATCATGAAAGGTAGCTATGGCGAGCAATATCCTAATAGATTTAATCTTAGCCACTGGCGAGAAGGTCTCATCATAGTCAACCCCTGGGGTTTGAGTGAAACCTTTTGCAACCAGTCGAGCCTTGAATGTATGCACATTTCCATCCATGTCTGTCTTCTTCTTGAAGATCCATTTGCACCCAACTGTCTTACGACCTGGTGCACTATCAACCAAATTCCAAACTTGGTTGTCATACATGGACTTAATCTCGCTGTCCATTGCCTCTTTCCACTTGGAAGCCTCTGGACCTTCCATTGCTTCCTTATAAGTGACTGGTTCATCTAAGTTTACCAGTGTTCTGTCACTTATGAATGTGTCACCATCTGAAGTAATATGGAAACCATACAACTCAGGTGGCACACTCACCCTAGTGGATCTTCTAAGAGGTAATGAGTTATCGATTGGTTCAACAGGAACTGTTTCCTCTGGTTGAGTGCTAGTGTCATCTAAGGTTCCTTCATTGGCTGAATCTTGAATTTCTTCAAGGTCAATAGTGCTCCCACTGTCCTCTTTGAATATGAGCTCTCTTTCAAGAAAGACTCCTCTTCGTGCTACAAAGACCACGTTTTCACTAGGCCTGTAGAACAAATATCCAAAAGACTGCTTTGGGTAACCAATGAAAACACATTTCTCACTTCTAGCTGCTAGCTTGTCGTGAGTCTCTCGTCTTACGAAAGCTTCACAACCCCAGACTTTAATATGTGCTAACGAGGGAACTTTCCCTGTCCACATTTCGTGAGGTGTTTTGGCAACCTTCTTTGTAGGGACAAGATTGAGGATGTGGGCGGCTGTCTCTAAGGCATACCCCCAGAAGTGAATAGGAAGCGAAGCCCGACTCATCATAGAACGAACCATGTCTAACAAGGTTCGATTGCGCCTCTCAGCTACACCATTTAACTGTGGTGTCCTAGGAGGAGTCAATTGTGAGACTATCCCACATTCTTTCAGATAGTCGTTAAACTCGATACTAAGATACTCCCCGCCTCTATCGGATCTAAGTATCTTTATCTTTCTGCCCAATTGATTTTCGACTTCATGTTTAAACTCTTTGAACTTTTCAAAAGTTTCTGACTTATGCTTGATCAAGTAGATATATCCATATCTGCTATAATCGTCAGTGAAAGTCACATAGAATCGATTAGCATCTCTTGTAGTTGATCTGAAGGGCCCACACACATCTGTGTGTATGAGATCCAACAGACCTTCACCTCTTTCACAAGACCCTGTGAATGGTGATTTTGTCATCTTTCCCAAAAGACAAGATTCACACATATCATCTGACTTTAGGTCAAATGATTCCAACACTCCATCCTTTTGGAGTTGGGCTATGCGTTTCTTGTTAATGTGTCCAAGACGACAATGCCACAAGCATGCCTTGTCTACACTATTAGACAAGTCAATATTAAGTACACTATTTCCTAAGCTATCAACACAAGTCACTGTTTCATACACACCATTACAAGGCAAAGCTTCAAACATAAAAACACCATTCTTATAAACAGAAATTGAACCATTCAAATCATTAAAAGAATATGTAAAACCTTGTCTGAACAATGCATGAAATGAAATAATGTTTCTCGTCATCTCAGACGAATAGCAACAATTTATTAAATCTAATCTAACATCATTACTAAGCAGAAGCTGATAAACTCCGATCTTGGTTACTGGTGAAGACTTTCTGTTTCCCATGATCAGGTTTATCCTTCCTCGCTCTATCTCCTCACTTTCCTTTAGACCCTGCAAATCAGAACAGATATGAAAACCACATCCTGTGTCAAGGACCCATGAACGAGAAGATAATGAGTTATTAGCAGAAATAGTGTAAATACCTGCCGAAGATGGCTTCACTTTGCCATCCTTGATATCTTTCAGATATTGTGGGCAAGATCTCTTCCAATGCCCCTTTTGGTTGCAGTAAAAGCAAACTGCCTCTTTTGGATCAGAAACATGGGGAGTGGAACCATTGGGCTTAGCCTTTGGGCCATTACTAGATGACCCAGCTTGAGCCTTGCTCTTCCAGTTTTGCTTGGGAGGACCTTTCCTCTTTTTCCCCTTTCCCTGTCCAATAGCCAAAACAGGGGCACTAGCAGGTGTGGAGGGTATACTTTTACCCTTCATCCCTGCCTCAGCTGTCTGCAACAAGTTGTGCAATTGGGCCAAGGTCTGCTCAGTATTGTTCAAATGGTAAGTTAGAATAAACTGACCATAACATTCAGGAAGTGAGTTCAAGACCATGTCAATGGCCAATTCCTCATCAAAGTGAATATTGAGCTTGACCAAACGCTCTATGTAGCGTTGCATTCTTTGCACATGTGACACAACCGACTCCCCATCTTTCATCTTGCAAGCCATGAGTGACTTGACTACTTCGAACTTTTCTTGACGAGCTCGCTTATGGTACTTTTCCATAAGGTCCTTGTTCATCTCGAAAGGCCAGTAGTCCTCATAGTACCTCTGCAGTTCTGGGGACATAGTTGCCACCATGATGCATGCCACTTTGGTAGCATCATCGTAATGTTTCTTGTAGGCAGCAAGATCTTCAGGAGTAGCTTCATTCTCATCAAGCTCTTTGAGCTCCTTTTCAAGAACATATTCTTTGTTCTCGAAACGAAGAGCCATCTTGATGTTGCGCATCCAATCGTTATAGTTTGAGCCATCCATAACGACTTTGGAGCATATATTGAGCAAGGAGAAGTTCTGGTTGGAGGAGGATGAAGTAGAAGTGTTTCCAGGAGTAGACATCTGAAAAGAAAGAAAGTTTTAGTTAGATTTCAAGATACCTTAATAGAATAACCCAAAGATATAATATCAAGGTTAGGATCCAACTATGAAGATTCACAACTCAGAAATGGGATGCCGAGATCCAAGTGCAAATTTCATAAAGGTAGGCGAATGACGATTCACCAATTCCACCATTTGACGAAACAAACGAAGTGAAATTCCTAATTCTTTTGAGATACATTGAAACTATTCAATGGCATGTTTTAATCTCAGATTATGCTCTTCTATTTGTGACTGGGATGCCGAGGATCACAAACAAGATGTGAATAACCATGCAAATGTGCTTGGTAACCTCATTGTCTTTATCATTAACTATTGATGTGCTGGTAAACCACACACGCTCCATCAAAATGAAAATTATGAGATACCCATTACTACTCTTTATTGGTGCCTTTTAGTGTGCTGGTTAACCACACACGCTCCACTAACGACCAATAAAGCATAATGTGCAATTTCATGGATTAGCATACTTTTCACATTTTTCCTAAAGTAACTAGAGTTGGGATTTTGAAAACAATGTTCTAGTACTTTTAATATCATTATACTTTTAATGAGAAGTAGTTGTCCTATCAAATCCATTCTGCTAACGACCCTCCACTAATCAAGGAAGCGGTGGGTGAGAGTGGACACCCATTCAACTACCATTTTATAGGCAGTTTCCTTATACCCCCCTTATAGATTAGCTTCGTGAATGAGGCATACTAGCGATTTGACTGACCATATTCTTATACATATAATATTAAACCTTTAATTATAATATATATAAGGTGTGTTTTAAAACTTTTTAAAACTTCAAGGGTTTATATAAATTTCGAAATTTAAGCTATTAATTTCAAATTTAAATAAACCAATTAACTAGATTTAATATTTATCTATTAATTAACTATTAATCAAATTATTAAATCTTGTAAGGATTATCTAATTAAATTAATCAATTAATTTAATCCTAATCCTTATCCCTCTAATTTCGAAAAATAGGGTAAGGATAATTATCCAATTAATCTAATTAAGTAACAATTATCCAAAAACAAGAAACCCTAGTTATCCTCTTAGCATATTTCGAAATTCATAAGGGAGGAGGCTAGGGTTTTCAAAACCCTAACCCTAATTTCGATTAGGGTTCTTTGGAGGCTAGGGTTTTCGAAAAAACCCTTTGATCCAAAACCCTAGAAATCGAAAGATTGGCCTTTAGGGTTTAATAGCTATAAACCCTAATTTGCAATTCAACAATTGTAGCAATTCAATTTAAAACAACAATGGCTCTGATACCACTGATGGGTTTTAGGTACAACAAATAAACTAGAAACAATTCCTAAGTTCACATGCAACCTACTTTGGATCTATGTTTTAACTATTGAACATACAACTTTGAATTGCAAAACAAGAACCCTAGAGGAGAGAGGCTAATTTCGAAATTAACAAACTAGGGTTTAGGGTTTACATACCTTTCAATTGTTATAGCAAACAATTGATAATCCCTTGATCTTGATCTTGATCTTCTTGGAAGCTTTAGCACCACAAGTGTAATGCCTCTAATGGAATCACACCCAAACTAGCAAGAAGGAAAGTAGAAGAGAGAGAGGAGAGGGAGTATGCAAAATCTCGGCCTTAGGGTTTCTTCAAAAGAAAGAGTGACCAAAAACATGAACCAGGAGGCTCCTTATATAGCTGAGGGATCTAGGGTTTAAGGGAAACCCTAGTTATCCTTTGCTTAGGGCCTAAGCAAACCCAAGGGCCTTATCCAAGCCCCTATGGACGAAATTATTAGGGTTTCCCCTAAAGATTTCGTCCACCCTCTTCCAAGGGGGTTCTAGAGCCTTCCACTCAACTATTAGATAATTGCAAACTAGTCCCTGTACCTTATAATTAATTCTTTTAACCCCAAAATCAATTCTGATTAATTTCTGGCTAACAATTAATTAAACATAATGATTTCTAATTAATATGTTAATCCATTAACATATTAATAAATCATTTATATATATATTAATTTATTAATCTTATAAATTAATATCTCTCCTTTCATAATTTCCTTGTCCAGTTGCTAGGTTGAGGGCAACCCAAAAGGACTGTGCTGCTGTCAATTCAAGTACATACCAATTATAGTTATGGGCTTAGACACTTAATCCAACAAAAACACGATACTCAAGTACTCTCCCATCTTTTCAGATTGGAGAAACTTTTATCTATCTGCCAACTTTGATTCTTCTTATTCGTTCTGCTATACATTGAGACTTTTCAATGACTCAGAATTATACTTAATCTTGTAAGCATAACCATAGTTACTAACTTGAGTAAACCATAATGAATAGTCTTATCGTTCTTTGTGGTGGACCTGACCAGCACACAACCAAGTGTACCCAATCCCTTAGTCCTTCACTTAACTCACATATACATGTGAACAAGGAATTAGTCTTAATTTTCCAAAGATGAAAGTTCTCATTCATCATACAATACAAGTTGCATGATTCCAAGTTTCTATCCAACTGAAACTTGGGTGATGAGAATCTTTCCTTATTTGGTAAATTTAGACACTACCACAAACGAAAGAATCAAATCCATATTGCTAACGATAGAAATATACAAAAATCAATTTTCATAAATGTCATTGCAAGGAGATATAGAATATGATAAAAAACAAAAATTTTATTTATTTATAAAATGCGGAAAACTTTTCCTTACAATACAATTACAAATGAAAACTATGCTATTACAAATTTCTAAGCAATTTATCATAACTCCTAAGCAGCAGCTCAAACATCCGATCATCGAACCATGTGATCGAAATCCATCTCTTCGCGATCAGATTCAGCTTGCTCTTCCTTTAAGTTTCCTTTCTTTTCTTCGATCCTACAAAACATCAAAATGTGACCCTGTCACATCATGTATTAAGAATCTCCAAATAGGAACTTAATAGAGTTAGAAAGTGGACTTACCTGAAGTAGAGTCAAACTTTTTGATTTTACCTTCTTTTAGATCTTTCAGGTAGTCTGGGCAGCTTCGCTACCAATGAACCTTCTCTTGGCAATAAAAGCAAATAGATTCTTTTGGAATGGTACACGGAACAATCTCAGACTTAGCCTTTCTCTTTACCATTTGGTCAACTGGGTTGACAATGGCCCATCCCTTTCCATTGGGAAGAGAAGACTTTTCTGGACTTTCAATGTTTCCATTGTTAGTGTCCATTGAAGTTTGGGGAGAAGATCTTCCAATCAAGTTTGCTTTACCATTGCGCCAAATCATTGCTGATTCAGCTGCAATTAGCAAATAGATAAGATCGATAAGGGTCATGCCGCGATCTGTCATATAGTAATCTTTAGTGAACTCACTATATGACTCAGGAAGTGATTGAAGAACCCAGTCAACAACCAACTTCCTCGAGACAACGACACCCAATACTCTCAGCCTGTCAATATGTGACTTCATCTCCAAGACGTGAGTATACACAGACCTTCCATCTCGATGTTTCATTTCAAGTAGGGCTTGAGTGACCTTGAACTTTTCAAGTCTTTGAACTTGTGGGTTAGGGAGAATGAGTGGAGGAGGTGGAGGAAGTGAAGCATGATATTGTGGAATATCAACTTCATGTGGAAAGCTTTTTCCAACAGATTCGGGAAGACCATAGTTTTCTGAACTAGACATCTACAAGGGAGAAATTCAAGTTAGTTGATTTAAGTCCTTAATATAACACCCAAACCGAAATATTAAGGCTAGGACCCAACACAATTCTCTATAATTGCGAAGAGGGATGCCGTAATCCAATTGTAAAATATTTGAAGGTAGGTAAATGACGATTTACCAATTTCCACCATGGAAAACGAAATAGATTATTATGTTTTAATTGGTTTGAAACTCCTAGATCTTTGAGATTCATTGAACTTTTCAATGGCATGTTTAAATCTCAAGTGTGCCCTTCAAGTGTATGACTGGGATGCCGAGGATCACAAACAAGGTGTGGATAACCATGTAACTTAGCTTGGTACACCCAATGTTACAGATCACCTAATCAATGTGTCGGTTAACCATACACGCTCCATTGATCTATGATTAACATCAAGCTACCCTATGCCACACATTGTCAGTCCCAGATTAGTGTGCCGGTTAACCACACACGCTCCACTAACGACTTAACAAGGTGCAAAGTGCAATTTCATGGGTTAGCACCATTTTCACATTTTCCTAAAGAAACTAAGATTGCGTATTTAATAAAAGTTTAGTTACTTTATTTTTTTATCATTATACTTTTAAAGAGGGAGAATTAATGTCCTATCCTACCCGTTCGGCTAACGACCCTCCACCAGTCAAGGAAACGGTGGGTGAGAGTGGACACCCATTAAACTGCCATTTTAAAGGCAATAACCTTATACCCCCTTATAGACCGGCTTCGTGAATGAGGCCTACTAACGGTAAGACTGACTTGTCTTATACATATACATAAGTATTAAACTTTAATATTATAATAGTATAAGGGTAGAATTTTAACTTTTAAAACTCTAGGGTTTTATTTGGAATTAAAGTATTCAAAGGTGAGACTTTACAAATTCTAAAACTTGAGGGCAAGTTTTGAACTATTCAAGAAGCTTTTGGAATCCATAACATATGAGTTTAATATAGGCTTTAATGAAAAGACTCTTGGAAATCAATAACTTGAGGACAAGTTATGGAGTTCATAAAACCATTAATGGGAAAAAGACTCTTCAAATACATAACCTATGATTTTAATGATATTTTTAAAAGAAAAACTTTTCATTTTCCATAACTTGAGGACAAGTTATGGAGTACATTAAAGGCCACAAAGATCATCAAATAAACTAACAAGCATGTCAAATAATGTCCATGATCTAGATTAAACTCATATAAACAAGATAATTCATATCAAACAAATTTCATGTAATTAGCATAATCATATAAACAAATACAAAACATGAAACTTTGACAATTATCTTCTAAATTGGATAAGCATGATCATTACCACATCAAAAACATGTTTATAAGTCCCAAAACAGTTTAGGGTAATGATCATAGTCCAATTCCAGCCTTAAAAGTCGAAAAACTGCTCTCTGGAGCACCAAATCGTCGAGTGCAAGAACAAACTCGGCAAGTTGGTTGCATTTGTGTTTGGACTCGGCGAGTCCATCAGTGGACTCAGCGAGTCCACTATCCGGACAACCAAAAAATTGATTTTTAAAGCATTTAACAGCAAGTAGCATCAAGTATAATTGAAAACAACCCTAGGCTCTGATACCACTGTTCGGTTTTGAGCACTATAACACTTCCAAAGTGCACATACAACCCTAACTGCTTTGGATCTATGTTTTTCTAATTATACATGCATTTTCTTTTTCCAAAGCATTCACCCTAGCTAGCATACAATTGAAGCTATATATACTCCAAACATAGTTAGGATGCTTACCTCTTGAGTAGGGTAGAGTTCTTGACCTTTCGAAACTTGAGCACCTCAAGTGTGATGCCTCTAATGGTTCACAAACACCAATATGCAAGAGGAGGTTCTAAGAGAATAAGCTACTTGTCTCTATGGTTGGTGCAACCGATTTTGGTACATGGAGGGGGCAATTTATAGTTGTGGCAAGTGCTAGGGTTACACTTTGCAAACCCTAATGATCCATGACTTTCCACGTTCCAATGATCCATGGGTTTAACCTCCATGGACTATCTATGGGTTATATTATTGGTTTAGCCCACTTACATAATCATGGATCACTTAGCCCATACTATATGTATCATTGATTTACATAATCTATCCCTCCATATTTAATTAGTCTCTTTTTACCACAAAAATAATACAAATTAATTATTGGACAATACTAATTAAATAACCATATTAATATATTATACTTATAAAATATTAATAAATCATAAATAACCTTATTCTCATAAAAACATCCTATCTAATTGCACTGGTGAAGGCAACCCAAAAGGACCATGCTACTATGGGGAGTACATACAAGTTATAGTTATGGGTTTTGACACCAAATCCAACAATCTCAACTGGGCATGTATATTTCTAGGCTTTCACGGTTTGGTTTGTATATTCATAATGATACCATGAACGATTTAGGGTGTCCTTAATATATGTTTTCAGATATCGCTATCCAATTACAACTCGTCTTTGCTCAATGGATACAAAACAACCACTTTTTAGAACCTGATGCAACGGCTCCTGGTGCAACAGCAAGTACCAGTTTAACTTGGGGGGGGTGATTTAGTAGCAGTGGGCAGCAAGGTAGCTTTGTTACCTATTACATTAGGAATGGCAGATTTTTTGGTACATCACTTTCATGCATTTATGATTCATGTGACGGTATTGATACTTCTGAAAGGTGTTCTATTTGCTCGTAGCTCCCGTTTGATACCTGATAAAGCAAATCTTGGTTTTCGTTTTCCTTATGATGGGCCTGGAAGGGGGGGCATGTCAAGTATCAGCTTGGGATCATGTTTTCTTAGGACTATTCTGGATATACAATTCAATTCCAGTAGTTATATTTCATTTTAGTTCGAAAACGCAGTCAGATATTTGGGGCAGTATAAGCGATCAAGGATAAGTAACTCATATCACGGGAGGAAACTTTGCGCAGATTTCTATTACTATTAATGGGTGGCTCCGTGATTTCTTATGGGCACATGCATCTTAGGTAATTCAGTCTTATGGTTCTTCATTATCCTTATATGGCCTTTTTTCCTAGGTGATCATTTTGTATGGGCTTTTAGTTTGATGTTTTTATTCAGTGGACATGGTTATTGGCAAGAACTTATTGAATCCATCGTTTGGTCTAATAATAAATTAAAAGTTACTCTTGCTACCCAGCCGAGAGCCTTAAGCATTGTACAAGGACGTGCTATAGGAGTAACCCATTACCTTCTGGGTGGAATTGCCACAACATGGGCGTTCTTCTTAGCAAGAATTATTGTAGTAGGATAATGGCTAGGAGGATTTGAAAGGCATTATGGCATTCAGATTTACAAGGTTTAGCCAGGGCTAAGCTCAGGACACCACTACTCGTCGTATTTGGTTTTGTATTGCTACCGCGCATGACTTCGAGAGTCATGATGATATTACCGAGGAACGTCTTTATCAGAATATTTTTGCTTCTCACATCGGTCAATTAGCAATAATTTTTTTGTGGACTTCCGGAAATCTCTTTCATGTAGCTTGGCAAGGAAATTTTGAATCATGGGTACATGACCCTTTACATGTAAGACCTATTGCTCATGTAATTTGGGATCCTCATTTTGGTCAACCGGCTGTAAAAGCTTTTACTCGAGGGGGTGCTCTTGGCCCAGTGAATATCGCATATTCTGGTGTTTATCAGTGGTGGTATACAATCGGTTTACGAACTAATGAAGAGCTTTATACTAGAGCTCTTTTTCTATTATTAATTTCTGCCATATCTTTAATAGCGGGTTGGTTACAGCTACAAACGAAATGGAAACCGAGTGTTTCGTGGTTAAAAAAATGCAAAATCTCATCTCAATCATCATTTATCAGGACTCTTTGGCGTAAGTTCCTTGGCTTGGACAGGGCATTTAGTCCATGTCGCTATTCTTGCATCTAGAGGGGAGTACGTTCGATGGAATAATTTGATAGATGTATTACCACATCCCCAAGGGTTAGGCCCACTTTTTACAGGTCAGTGGAATCTTTATGCTCAAAATCCCGATTCAGGTAGTCATTTATTTGGTACCTCCCAAGGAGCAGGAACTACCATTTTAACTCTTCTTGGGGGATTCCATCCACAAACCCAAAGTTTATGGCTGACTGAAATGGCTCATCATCATTTAGCTATTGCATTTCTTTTTCTTATTGTTGGGCATATGTATAGAACTAATTTTGGGATTGGGCAGAGTATGAAAGATCTTTTAGATGCACATATCCCTCCGGGAGGGCGATTGGGACGTGGGCAAAAGGGCCTTTATGACACAATTAATAATTCGCTTCATTTTCAATTCGGCCTTGCTCTAGCTTCTTTAGGGGTTACTACTTCTTTGGTAGCTCAACACATGTACTCTTTACCCGCTTATGCATTTATAACACAAGACTTTACTACTCAAGCTGCATTATATACTCATAACCAATACATTGCAGGATTCATCATGACAATAGCTTTTGCTCATGGAGCTATATTTTTTATTAGGGATTACAATCCGGAACAGAATGAGGATAATGTATTGGCACGAATGTTAGAACATAAAGAAGCTATCATATCTCATTTAAGTTTGGCCAGCCTCTTTTTAGGTTTCCATACCTTGGGACTTTATGTTCATAATGATGTCGTGCTTGCCTTTGGTACTCCGGAGAAGCAAATCTTAATCGAACCTATATTTTCTCAATGGATACAATCTGCTCATGGTAAAACTTCATATGGGTTCGATATACTTTTATCTTCAACGAATAGCCCGACATTCAATGCGGGTCGAAGCATATGGTTGTCGGGTTGGTTAAATGCTATTAATGAGAATAGTAATTCACTATTCTTAACAATAGGTCCTGGGGACTTTTTGGTTCATTATGCTATTGCTCTGGGTTTACATACAACTACGTTGATCTTAGTAAAAGGTGCGTTAGATGCACGTGGTTCCAAGTTAATGCCAGATAAAAAGGATTTCGGGTATAGTTTTCCGTGCGATGGCCCAGGACGAGGCGGTACTTGTGATATTTCGCCTTGAGACGCATTTTATTTGGCAGTTTTTTGGATGTTAAATACCATTGGATGGGTTACTTTTTATTGGCATTGGAAGCACATTACATTATGGCAGGGTAATGTTTCGCAATTTAATGAATCTTCCACTTATTTGATGGGCTGGTTAAGAGATTATTTATGGTTAAACTCTTCACAACTTATTAATGGATATAACCCATTTGGTATGAATAGTTTATCAGTCTGGGCATGGATGTTTTTATTTGGACAACTGGTTTAGGCTACTGGATTTATGTTTTTAATTTCCTGGCGTGGATATTGGCAGGAATTGATTGAAACTTTAGCATGGGCTCATGAACGCACACCTTTGGCCAATTTGATTCGTTGGAGAGATAAACCGGTGGCACTTTTCATTGTACAAGCAAGATTGGTTGGATTAGCCCACTTTTTTGTGAATTGAATATTTTGTATCCGCGATAATCTCATTTCTTTCGATGAAAAAGAGATCCACCTTCTTATCTTATATTTCTACATCTAGGATCCGACTTGTATCATGGATACTAATAGGAACTTAATGAGTATGGCAAAAAAAAAAAGTTTGAGTCAGAGGGAAAAGAAGAGGCAAAAATTGGAACAAAAATATCATTTGATTCGTCGATCCTCAAAAAAAAGAAATAAGCAAAGTTCGATCGTTGAGTGACAAATGGGAAATTTATGGAAAGTTACAATCCCCACCGCGGAATAGTGCGCCTAAACGCCTTCATCGACATTGTTTTTCAACTGGAAGACCAAGAGCTAACTATCGAGACTTTGGACTATCCGGACACATACTTCGTGAAATGGTTCATGCATGTTTGTTGCCAGGTGCGACAAGATCGAGTTGGTAAGGATTAAAATATCTCTTTATTTCATTTCTAAAATCGATGATCATAGACGGCCTCTTTACCATTCTGTATAAATAGGCTATTCTATTTTTACAGATATGGTAGATGGGTTCATTCAATCCTTGCTTGTCTATTAGTTTTCAGTTCTTCTCTTCGGCACGGGGTAGAGGAGTTTGGTAGCTCGCAAGGCTCATAACCTTGAGGTCACGGGTTCAAATCCTGTCTCTGCAATACTTTTTGTCAAAAAAATGTATGTTTTACTCTGGTAACTAGTAATTAGTTAACACTTTTTGTTTTGGGGTAGAAGGAAAAAAGGGGAAGGATAGAATCACTACACTATCACTACACTATGAAGGCTATCTATACCTTTCGCATTTTACATTTTATGATATTAGATATTCAATAAATGACTACATTTTGGGCGGATAGCGGGAATTGAACCCGCGTCTTCTCCTTGGCAAAGGGAAATTTTACCATTCGACCATATCTGCTTTTTTTCATTCTTGATA